>NC_071354.1:108601691-108621691 GCF_943734655.1 Sabethes cyaneus | reverse complement strand
CATTTTTCGTGACGCTCGCATTTTTCGATTTTTTGGAATGACACCCTATCTCAAAATTTGCCGTAAGACGTAGTCATACGTCAAAAAATTATTTTTCTTCAGTATCAATATAACACATTGATGTGTTCTGCAAAGTTATAGAGCATATTATTACAATAAATTTTGCTAGATACAGTAACCTTCCATCTCTGAAAAATCTTATTTTTTGTATATGAATTTGTAAACTCAGTTTTTATATTTTTGCTCTTTTTGTAATTGTTGTATGACTTTTTCTTGTATTACAAAGTTGTACAAATGATAAAAATACACAGCTTTGCTGAATATAGTATACCTCTATGTTTGCTGGTTTAGGATAGGAACTGTAGAACATTGATTATAAAAAATACCTTAATTTTGACTACGAATTACTCGACTACCAGCAGACGAATACATTTTAAACATTTTACATTAGCTAGTTTTGCTGCATACAGACACCATTTTTCCATATGAAGAAACGAGAGAAAATTCCACTTGGGGTTAATTGCGGTACACCTTGCATGCTGATTGTTTCGTTTCTGTGATGGCGGTTTATGCTGATCTATTTTCCCAAATTTAAATTATTAATGCATTGAATAATTATGACATTTTGCTCAGAATAAGTTTATTGAAGAATATACGTTAGTTAAACAATGATTTGTAACTTTATAACAATATGGCGTTGAAAAACCTACACGTGTTGTACAAAATACAACAGCGTGAGTAACTGAAGGTTAATAAAAATTGATGAAAATTATTCAAGAAAACTCTATTGATGTGAATCAAATAGAATGGCATTACAGGACCTTTACTAGGCAATGTATATGTTAAAGAATAAGATTTCCTCTTACAAGTTACTTTTATTTGCACTTACTCAAATTAATAACAACTTACTTATCCTTACTCAGCAATTTTATGAAAAAAGGATCTATCAAAATTGTGTTTCTATTTTGTTCAAAATTTGTAAACTTATTCAATTTTCAAAAATTTTATGTAAACCAACGCATTACGCAACGTTAACCAATAGATGAATTATGTTCCGAAAACGTGTCGATTTCTATCTCAAATAACAAGTAAGACCGTATAACAAAGGTTCCTTTCACCACTAGGTGGATTAAATCGGGTTTTTGATTGGACCTTTAGTTTGAAAGTTATGAGCAATTAAAGTTACACGTTAAAATTTACAATACTTTATAGCGATTTTAACCAAGATAATTTATCTAGTTTCAATTATTTGAGTATTAAACGAGATGTCTTAACATTGCAAATGTATTTGCCAAATTTCATAAGGATTGGTTCTACTGGTCAAAAGATATTTAAAAATGATTGATGAAATTTATTCAAGAAAACTTTAATGATATAAATCAGTGAACCCAACGGTGTGAAAAACGGAATAATATAGTAAAAATGTGTAATTTTTCAACGGGTGTTTCTTTGGAACAGTTAATTAATACAATATAGCACATTTGCTACACTTTTAGGCTGATCGTGAACCCGCCCAATAGGGTGACACAAATTTTTGTTTTTCAAAAGCGTCCAAAAAATAGCGTCTTCACAAAAACGCTAAAATAAGCAACTTTGCTGCATATAGTATTATTATTATTAAATCAACGGGCTCGAGATGGCCTTAATGATTGTTGATATTGACCAAACTCATGTTTTAGTCTTTTGACCTTGAAATGCGGTCAGGCATATATTAATATTTTTTTGAAACGATGGCTCTACAATTGATGAAGGGGCGGTAAGGGAAAGTAATGAAGAAGGATTTTGTGGGAATGGAGGGGAAAGAGTGGAAAGGAAGGGGGGAGAATAGGTAGCTACGCTTAACAAGTTGTCTTTGTGACTCCTACCTTTTGTCCAACGCTGGAAGGTGCATGGGTCGAATCAAGCTATAATCTTAGACTATAACCGGATTTGAACCCACAACACCCGCCAGGGCATGTGGCTCGTTGGTACCCGTGTACCTATCAATCACAGAGGCGCTGGACAAAGGGAGTCTGCACAAACCCCGTTATTAAAGTAGCGACATGGGTTGGGTTATTTTCAGACACAAATTGTGCCTCTTCCTCCACCTACTGTAGGGACCACCGACCGAGAAGTTTTGATCTAACATTACTTCAATTGCAGAACCATCATTTCGAAAAAAGATGGTTGATAGTTACATAAAAATACAGTCAAGTGAGTAAAATACAAATACAAACACAGTATAAGTCTACATCACTCGCGGTTTACTGCTCCCGAAAAAAAGCTTGCAAATCTTCTGCCAAATGTTCGACGCGACAGATGAAAATCGAATAATGACGACACTTGATTCAAAACTCGCTGTAAGCCACCGGTAGCGCCATTCATACAGTAATTAGTGCGACAAACTGGTAGTCTTAGCATTGCACTATTACGCAGTGCTCGTGGTTGCACATTTATGTTAATCTGCTCCATAAGCGCAGGGCTGTCTATTTTACCCTGCAGGCAATCCGCTCTAGAGGCAGCTCTACGAACACAGAGAGGTTCTAAGTCAGCGGCGCCACTTTAATTTTGATGAATTTTTCAAAAATATCCAAAGTTTAAAGTAAAAATGGTATACAATTAGTTGATATATTGTACTTAGAATCATGTTAGTCAAGAAGAATTGAATAATGAAACAGTTTTATTACATTTTTCCCCAATAGTATTTAGGGGCCGTGCAATAATTACGTAAGGGCTTTTTCCTCATTTTTGAACCCCCCCCCCTCTCCCCCTATGTAAGATTTTGGCCAATCCCCCCTCTCCCCATAAAAAAATCTTAGTAAGATTTTTTGAAACATCAAAACTCAAGTTTTATTTAAAAAGTTAGACATTGAAAGAATATTGAAACAGTTAACAAAGTTTAAACTAGTTTATAAAAACCAAAGTTCCAAAAAATTAATAAAAAAAGCAATATCCATTATCTGTTGTAAATCCATTTATGGCCCACTCACGAACAGAACGTATTTCAACATTGAGGTTGTCAATAAATGTTGGTGTATGCTCAAAAACTCACTAGCGTTCACTTAATTCGCATTGATCCACTCTAAATCGTCTAAACACGTGTCCTCGTCAAGTAGCGTACAAAGAACTTTTTTGCCTCTTCTAGATGACACGCGACATGGTCTTATGTTGGAATTGGCACTCCGTTGCGTCTAATGTACAGATCTGTAATGATCACCCGCAGTTCGGTTTCCTTTGAAGCAAAATACTGACCCCACTCTGGTCACATGCGGCATTCAAGATCTTTAGGAACAGAAGAACAATACATCCCAAGAAACATTTTTGTTGTATAGTAGCTAAGCACTAGTTCCATGGTACAGCTATACATTAGTTGAATAAGCTACTTTTAAACAAAAATGTTTCTCGTGATAGCATAAGGGCTTTTGCGGCTGCCTTGCGGGATTGAGATAAGCAATTCCAACGAAATATGTTGGAATAATCCAGCTTTCCACGAGCGATAATGGCGGCTGATGGGTACAACTTTCTGGAGGGCGTAGTTAGGTTATGACATTCAATGCAGGAGCGGTTACTGCGGTTACTATGGAAGCCACTACGGTTGTTTGGTGGTTGGTAAACATTGTTTAGTTTTCGCAGACCAGCCGAAGAGGAATTTAGTTGAAGAGAATCGAATTTTTGTGCTTTCTTAGCTATTTATCATTTTGTGAAATAGTCTTTGCATTGGGTCAATGTGACAATATTTCAGCAAAGAATAGTTACAAAACTGCGCTTCCGTATAACTAAATTCCTTTTCGGCTGGTATGCGAAAACTAAACAATGTTTACATTTTTCCACTCAACCAGCAAACAACCGTAGTGGTTTCCACAGTAACCGCAGTAACCGCTCCTGCATTGAATGTCAAAACCGAGCTGTGCCCTTCAGAAAGTTGTACCCATCAGCCACCCTCATCGCTCGTGGAAAGGTGGATAGCATAAACCGATGACATCAGATGGCTCAAGAACAAGTAGCCCGACTGTTGTTTCCCTGTGTAGGCAAGGCTAAAATACTCGGCAGGTTGCTATGCCTTTCCTTGCAGTATGAAGGATTTCGACACTTCAAAACTTATCTATTTGATATTTTTAGTAACAAGTAATATTTTTTTTTAAACTGTTTTCGTTGGCTGGCCTTTAGTTACGTCATTTCTTTTATAAAACTGCAGAAATTAGAGCAAAATCAATAAAAAAAGTTAGTAAACTAGATATCGATCATTTATCTTGAATATTACAGTTTCCTTAACTGTACAAAGTTTTAAAAGTGGATTAAGAGTTTTATTACTAATAAAAGTTGGATTTCAGTGCCATTGACTCCACGAAACTTATTGCTCATTGAACGCCAAAGAGACGACAAGTGAAATATTGTCGTGGAATCTTCGGTAATATAAAACACGTTTTCAAAATTAGACGAAGAGTTCTACAGGAAAAATCGTGATTGAATGAAAACCAATTGAAGTCGGCGAAGTTTATAACAGAAAATTTACTGGCGATTTCGTGTGATTAAAAAAGGAAGTGCTATTCGAGATTTTACATAAATTGCCGTTCCCCGAAATTTGTATTATGATTGGAAATAGCAAAAAGAAGAAGCTGTAGTTTTGTGTGTATGCCATTCTTAACCAGAATCAACCCAATGATGCCATATGGCATCACTTGACACATATTATGCTTCCCGCAATATCAACCTATAAAAATGGATTCCTGTCTGTCTGTCTGCCTGTCCTTGTGTTCCTTATAGAATCGAAAACTGCTAAACCGATCGGCGTGGAAATTTGCATGTAGGGGTTTTTGGAGCCAGGGAAGGTTCTTATGATAGCTAGACACCCCTCCACCTCCTAAGAGGGGAGGGGCTCCCATACAAATGAAACACAAATTTCTGCATAACTAGAGAACTAATCAAGCAAATGGCACCAAATTTGGCATGTGGGTGTTTTTGGAGGCAATTTTTTTTTCTATGGTGAGTTGAGACCTCTCGCCTTTTTAGGAGGGGAATTATGACCCTCCCACCTATAATAGAGGGGATCCCATACAATTGAAATACAGATTTCCTCATAATTCGAGAATTAATCAAACAAATGGAGCCAAATTTGGCAGGTGGGGGTTGTTGGAGCCAAAAAATTTACCTATGGTGTTCTGAGACCTCTCCCTCATCTAAGAGAGGGGCTCCCATACAAAGGAAACACCAATTTCTGCATAACTCGAGAACTAATCAAGCAAATTGAACCAAATTTGGCATGTGGGGGATTTTAGGGGCATGAATTCATTTTATGATGGTTTGAGACCCCTCACCCCTGTGCTAGGGGGGCGCACTCTTAGAAAAAACATTAGTCAATAACAAGACCACCAGAAACTACCTATAGCAATACCACTACACTAGATGATTCAGGGCGACGCACAGTGCGTTGAGCCATAGACAAAAATCGTTTTCCACTTTTTTTTAATCGGGTATACTAAGTATTTAGAATTGTGTATAGATGCCTTCTGCTATATAATCAAGTATTAGTTTGCTTGGGGAAGCGCCACAACTACTATCACAAGCATTCAAATTGCCAATTTGCAGAGTGGATTTTACTTACAAATTTTGCTTTCATTTTTGAAGGGTATTCATCACGCTCGTAAAAGTTTCATAGTTTGTGTAACCAAATTCTTTAAAATGGAGAATAACAATCAAGGTTAGAAAAAATTTTGGTTATAGAAGGAATTCATTTTGACCTCACTCCTAAAAAATCGCCCCATAGAAACTACTTGGATATTGTCCTTCAAAAAAACTGAACTCCAACTTTGATTACTGATTTAAAAAACTACAAAGTATACAGCCCTAAGGGTTGCACGAAAGGGTGACGTAGGACTATATCAGATCATTAGATTAAAGACTAATGTAAGTTGCATTTCTAGCATATGTATGTTTATAAGAATCTGTAAGTGCCAAGTGTTTAAGTGAATGCCAAGTGTTTAAGTGAATGTTTAAAAGAGATGAGCTAAATATTCAGATCAAATTCTTCTTTAAATGCAATGGTGGCTTTGAACATACGTGAACGGTCGTTCATAAGTACAACGCTTGCAACCATTGAGATATAGAGATTTCTTTTAGAAATCACTTGTGTGCATCATGAAAGTTGAAACATACGTACAGTGGTAGTAGTAGTAAGGGGGAAATCCACCATCATTTCAAGGACTTGTCAGTGTATGTGGGTAAACTTACAGTAGATCCAAATTTGATTATCAAATGAATTTCACACTAATGCTGTTAAAGAAGGACCAAAAGGGGTTTGGCGGACCCACAAGCAGAGACACTTGAAAAGGATCCTTCCATGTAATAATCAATTTCGCTGCACCAGCTTTAACCCACGTGATGGTTTGTTTGTGAGAAGTAGAACTTGTCATAACTGTTTCAGACCTTAAGGACTCCGGTTGGCAATCCACTCCATCATCCAGCCTTCCACAATTATGCAGTTCATAACAGTGATAATTATAATATGATATATAGCACGTTATAATAATAATATTCTGGTAGTTCTATGTCATACTGAAGGTTGAAACATACGTACATACCCAAAAATTTCTGTTTTATTTGTATAAGAGTCCTTATCCTCCTACCACAGGGGTGAGGGGTCTCAAACCATCATATAAATTCATGCCTCCAAAAACACCCAAGTGCCAAATTTGGTTCCATTTGCTTGATTAGCTCTCGAGGCATGAGGAAATTTGTACTTCATTTGTATGGGAGCCTCCCCTCTTAGAAGGGGAAGGGGTCTCAGTATATAATAGAAAAAATTCTTACCTCCAAAAACCCCCACATGCCAAATATGGTTCCTTTTGCTTGATTAGTTCTCGAATTATGAGGAAATTTGTGTTTCATTCGTACAGGAGCCCCCCCCCCTACCTCTTATGCCCTCGTTAAAGTTGCTCTCTTAAACGCCCCCCCCCCCCATAATATTGCTGATCATTTTATCTATCCAACGACATATAAATTGTTCAGTTTAGTTCAGTAGTTTAGTAGTTATTAGCATTTGAAATCTTTCATTCAAACGTTACACTTCTGTTTTCGTTTTCACAAAGTGCTACCCAGTCCCAGTATAGTAAACAAAGACGTAGTCCTACGTCAAAATGTGTAAGGAGGATTCTTGTAGGGTCTCCAAATACCCAGCTTTAGCGCCAGACGATCACTCGTCTGCCGGGATTACGGATCAGTTTGCCCAGGCTAGCACGTTTTCCTAACCCTACGTCAGAATCCCCTCCAAAACTGCAATTCCCGAACTCCAAAGTACCAAATCCTTTCGCCTCCTGATTTCTTCAAATTCGAATAAATTACTAAATTCTTTACTTTTCACCTCCTCTTTCTATTTCGAAAATTTCAACCGTTTCGTTTAAACCAAACTAAATTGCAGCGAAAAGTAACTATTGCCACCAATCTCTGTTTCCGGGCAAATTAGCGAATTTAAATTTAATTTTGTTTAATTTCCCTTTTTATTTTCCGATCTCCCTTTTCTCTCCTAGCTTCTTCTACCTCTCTGAGATACTATCAGTGGATCTCCCGGAGCGAACTCGCTTGCCAACGGGATCGATCGGGCTGATAATATCTCCAAGGGTCGTTTGTGACGTCACTATTTTCCTAACCACTCTTTCTCGCGTGAGTCGTCCTATCGTGTATTCTCCCACCCTACTGAACAATTTTACTCCCTACTAATGTCAATGTTGGGGGTGGTGTGGTGCTAAATTGATGTTTCCAGGGTACTCACAGCTTTAATCCAGGGTTTTCCGATGGGCGGCTATTTTCCAGGGGACGCCCAGTGAGCGACACGAGGCTGCGAGATGGTGGCGTAACCTCGGCTCTGCTGGGGGCCACGGCAAACGGTAGCGACAAAAATGAGCAGCGATAGCAACCGCGTGGTACAACAGTAACGGGTTGGCTTCTTCACACGTTCAAGATCGGGACTGCAATTCCGCGTGAGCCGAGCGGATCGCACTGGCGGTTGGAGTCTTTCCCCACGTAGATCACTCGTAATCCTGGCAACCACCTTAAGGGCGAGTGGTGCTTACGAGGTCGAGATATTTTCCACAACCGATGACAACCGCTCTCTGAATGCACCTATAGAGGTACGCAACCTCAAAGCGATAGGTGCACCCAGGGGATCCGCCGAGTCCACCGATCGAACCAGATTCGTCCACCGACGAATCGTGTTTCTCCTGACGAATTCCCAATGCACGGGACTGCTCACGTGGTCGCTGCGAACAACTTTTGTCTTGGCTTATAAAGCCCACTATTGTCCCGACTCACGACTTAGCTTTATCTATATTACTCGCTACTATTTTAGTTAAGCACTTGACTCACGACTTTATCTTTAATAAATTAAACTCAGCGAATTTTTAAATGATTTAACGAGGAGTTGCACTTCGCTACACTTTATTTTGACTTGTTAACATCTCGACGGTCTAAGTGGGAAAGAACCGCCTTGATGTTACCCAGACTCATCTAGCCTGTAAGTTTTCTTATTCCTGATCTTATTCTTATTTTTATTTCTTATCCTAGATTGTGTTTCCGGTTTCTTGAAAACCCATTCTTATTTCTAGTTTTCTGTCATCCATAGGTGACTGTAATCCCCTACACGAAAGAATTTCCACCCATAACCCTCAATCGTCAGTTGATAGTTCTTTCTATTGGTTCGAGCACTGGTGGCATACTTAAAGGCTAATGTCCATATGTACTAACGTTACTTATGTAATGACTCATTACATTACTCCCCACATATCCCAAAAAAAAATTATGCAATAATTTTTTTTTCTAAATAAATCCATATTCTCTAACTTCTAACTTCAGTTGAAATCTTTCTAACCCTTATTTTCTACCCACTGGTGATCAACGGAACTGCCAATTCAATTTAAAAATTTTACTATTGAGTTTCCCGAGGAATGTGCTGGCGGGACTGCAATTACCTAACTCCAATTGATAAACTGGAAAATTCTCCCAAATGAAACTTAAACTCCAACATACATGCTGGAAAATCAAACCTACCAATTGATGACGTCATAATATATCTGAACTCCCGAAAAATGCTACTCATTCGAGCTCCAGCATATTCGTGTTCAAAAAATATTTCTCTAATCATCACCCAATAAAGCACTCCATATCTCTATATGGAATAAGCGAAACTCTATACACCCTGAGTGCCCTCCATCACTTCCTCTCGCGCTACTCTCTCGGGATACTTTTAACGGATTTGCAAACTAGGCTATTGATCTTGAAATTGAGTTAGTGTGATCAGATAGATGTGAACTATTGCTGTATACGGTCCGTAATGGTGGACCTTCAAGTTAATGTCGTGTGGCAGCCGAATTATGGATTTTATGTGAAAATGCTGGTAAAGGAGCAGGATTATTGGCCAAAACGTAAGTATCAGTTACTTAATTATAATATTTCTTACATTCTACTATTCCTATTTTCCAACTTACTATCTTTCTTTCTCGCTATACAATTTCTTTAGAATTCTTGGTCCCATCACATGACCTTGAACTCTATGAACTGTTTCATTCTTTTCATACGTTATGTACATTATATACAAGATGAATTCACATCACCTTTTGCTTTCATCCTTGAAACAAAGGTGATAGAACTCATTTTGGCAACTGAAACCGTGTAAAATCTGTACTGCCCAGATTAACCGTTTTAATTGCTACATTCTCTTCATCCAATTTTTTTATTTAAATCTATGCAAAAATATTTACAATTCTTTTTTTATTTTAGCACGATAAACCTTACCATTCTCCTTGTATCACTTAAATGAAGTGTACGGGATTGTGGTTTCCAGGTATTGTGGTTTTGGTGAGTATCTCTGCTATTTATGCTAATTTATTTCAGGTTTCTAGTCATTATTTCGGTAAAGCCTCCAGCCTTTACCATATTTGTTTCTGTACATAGCTTGCAATTCCTTTTTTTCCAATTTTTCATTCGATACTTCTACTTTAACTATTCTGTTCCACCTTAGCGTATTTTTGTGTTAAATTTGGTTCCTTCTTTAACTTGGTTTATTTACATAGCTTTTGAATTTTTCCTTTAAAGTTTTTCCCGGTTTGGATTATTCGATATTCCTATTCCTTTATTTTAAATATTTTATTCCACTATTGTGTATTTTCGTGTTAAGTGCGCCTTTAGCGTTAACTTAGTTTATCTACATAGCTTTAAAATGATTCATAGTTTTTTCAGTTGAGAGACATGGTACAGCCCTAAGTGTTTACCGCTTAGGTCACTTAGGATATAACAGTGATCTCCCACTTTCTTTTTTATGATCGCTTCTGAAAATTTCGGTGCCAATTTTGCATTGAACGCTTTCGATTTATCCGAAAGGAAATGATTTCGTTTTAAAATTTTCTCGCCTTCTGTGTATTCAATTATTTTCCCCGATCTGAGATTATAATACTTGGAATACTTGTCATACGCAATTTTTAAATTTTTCCGTACTTGTTCGTAAATATTTTTCATTTTTTCTCCATGTTCTTTCTCTAAAATACTTTGATCTCCCCCTGTTTCTCGTAACTGTTGGTATTCTTCCCCTGAGCTAATTTGGTTTCTTCCAAAATTAACAAAATAAGGAGAGAATCCGCTTGATGCGTGAGTCGCCGTATTAATTGCATTTGCAATTCGGTATATATTTGTATCCCATTGATCTTGTTCCTCCTTTATCAGCGCTCTAATCGCTGAGGTGATCACGCGATTCGTCCTCTCGGCATTATTTACTTGCGGAAAGTAGACAGGTGTAAGCCATTGGGTAACACCATATTTTTCTAATAGCAACTTGAACTCTTTCGATACAAACTGTGCACCATTATCTGAAAGTACGATCTCTGGCACACCGAATAATAAAAACACCATGTTTTCTAAGAAAAACGTTAATTGCTTCGCTTTTGCTTCCTTGAGCGGCTGGATAATCACAAATTTTGTAAAAATATCCGTGATTACCAGCAAACAAGTATTTCCCGTTTTTTTCGCTCGTGGATACGGTCCGACGTAGTCAATAGCAATTATCTGCCATGGTTGGGTGGCTAATTTCTGCTTTCCCATGGGCGGCGTATGATTTTGATTATCCGACTTGGACATTTTACATCTTACACACCCATTGCAATACCATTTGATTTCTGAGTACATCAGCGGCCAATAATATTTTCCCTTGAGTTTTTCCAACGTTTTCTCGAACCCTAAGTGCGCTTCATCGTGTGTTGCCTTGATCAAATTTATTCTTTCTTCTCTGGTTGGAATTTGCTTCCATTCGAACCTGGAATCGGTTATTTTCGAGTCGTCCTTTACAAATTTGTATGCTTTCTCGTCAATTACCTTAAACTCCTTATATTTTTCAGGGTACTCCCTGATTTTCTTCGTCATTGTTTTGTAATCCGAATCCTCCCATTTAAGTTGTACTGCATTCACCGACCTTGAAAGACAGTCAGCGGTAATGTTTTCCCTACCTTTCCTATATTCAATGCTAAAGTCGAATTGTTGCAATTTCAAAGCCCATCTGCAGAGTTTCGCTGACCCCTTTTCTGCACTTACTTTTGAGAGCCAAACTAGGCTTCTTGCATCTGTAATCACTCGGAAATGAGTGCCCTCCACATAATTTCGAAACGCTTCGATTGCCCATAACACCGCCAAGCATTCTTTTTCCACCGCAGCGTATTTCCTACGAGTGGAATTTAGCTTCTTGCTAAAATAAGCAATGATTCGTTTCTGACCATTTAGCATTTGAGTGAGCACTGCACCAACTGCGAGGTCAGAAGCATCGGATTCTATGCAAAATTCTATGCTGAAATCAGGGTTCGCTAATATTGGAGGACTGATTAAAGCCTCTTTCAGTAGTTCTAAACTATGTTGTGCTTCTGATGTCCAGGTAAACTTTATATTGTCCTTTTTTAGCAGGTCTGAAATAGGTGCCGTAATGCAGCTAAAGTCTTTTATAAATTTTTGATAAAAATTTGCTAAACCAAGTAAACGTCTAACATCTTTGACGGTTTTGGGGGCTTGGTAGTCTAAAATTGGCCTAATTTTCTCCATATGAATGGAAATGCCTTTTTCCGATATAACATATCCAAGATATCGCACACTTTTCCTACAAAATTTCGATTTGCTCAAACTAATTGTCAAATTCGCTTCCTTTAGACGGTTTGCAACTTCCTTTATGAGTCTCAAGTGTTGGCTAAGTGTTTTTGTGGCGATAATGATATCATCTAGATACACCCACACGTTGGGTTGTAAAGTTGTTTCTATTACTAAGTCCATTAGTTTTGACATCGTAAATGGAGCTCCCTTCAATCCAAACGGCATTACTTTAAATCTATAAAGTCCCTGTTTTGTTTTAAACGCGGTAAGATTGCGCGATGGTTCCGCGAGGGGAATTTGCCAATATGCCTCCTTCAAATCAATTACCGAGAAGAATTTTGCTTGATCCACTGCAATATTTCATGCAAGTGTGGCATCGGATACGCGTCGTTTTTCGTGGCTTCATTTACGCGCCGAGAATCTAAACAAACCCTAAATTTTCCGTTCGCTTTCTTGACCGGTAGTAACGGACTCGCGTGTTCTGATTCGCACGGTTCGATTATATCCATTCGCTTCATTCGTTCAATCTCCTCATCGACGAATTTTTGAATATAGGGCGAGCACCGATACATAGGTGACGCTTTAAGCTCTACTCCAGGAATTATTCGAATTTCGTGTTGGAGAATGTTAGTTCGACCTATTTTATCTTCTTCAGACACGGCAAAACATTTTATCGCGTTTAATAGTTTTTCCCTGTCTTGTTCGCACAGCACGTGTTCCGTTTCGATTTCTTCGACCGACATTGTATCAAAATCTAACGTGGGAACTTCAAGAGATAGATCTTCGCTATCACTATTATCCCCTTCTGCTGTTGTTACAATTTGAGATAGTTCGACCTTAATATCTTCTTCCACGTCTGCAAAATAATTTTCCGCGAATTGTAATTCCTGTCCGCCCACGGGCTCTTCTACCTGCTGTATGATTTCCACACTATTATTATTAATTTTTATCGCTGGCACGATTTTAAAAGCCTCCCAGAAATTTAATCCTAATATTAAGGGTTTCGTAAATTCCGATACTACATAGATTTTAATTACCCTCGTGAGACCTCTGAATGTTAAAGGGACATTTATATAGCCTATGCACTTGTATCCCGCTTTACCTGCTGTATCAACTTTTATGTTAGTTTTATGCATTTTGAAATTGTACCTTTCCGCAATGTCTGTTGTATTCATTACAGAAATTTCTGCCCCTGAGTCCAGTAAGGCATCTATTTCTGCATTTACTATTTTAACTTTAATATGAGGACATCTATTTGGTTTGATATGAAGTTTTAATACCTTTTTGTTTCCGAGAAACTGCACCTCTTCCTTTTGGGTTAAAATAACTTCTGGAAGAGAAGCACCCTCTAATTCTCTTCCCGTTGCTCGTTTTTTTGAGTCTGGGAAGGTAGAACATGGTTTTTTGAACATGTATAAAATGTCACACCTGGTGAACCACAGGCATGGCAAAATATTACCTTTGGCTGTCTACATTCCCGCCAACGGTGACCGTACTTTCTGCAATTCCAACATAGCGAATTAGGTTCTTGCATTGTACCTGGGGTTTCCTGCTCCCTAGTTTTATGCTGCGGGGTTTCATAAGTGCCCCTGTCGTGTTGCTTTTTCCTGCGGTCGAAAACGCACACATGAGCATCTTCTGAAGAGGAAGACGATGAATCGGATGTTACTTCTACGTTCCGAATATGTTTTTTCATCGGGTGGGAAGACTTTGAGTAAACCCTTCCACTATCCTTATCTAGTTGTTGGCATAGCATGCTCAAATGTGCTATGTTTTTAATTTTATAAAACGACAGTTTAGTTTTATACCACCTTCGCATATTATTCTTCAGAATTTTCAATCGTTTCCTTTCTGAATATTGTTTAGTCATACGTTCAAACATTCCTTCAATTTCCGCGCAAAATGCCACGAAAGGTTCTCCTTTTCGCTGTGCCCTATCTTTTATTGTTTGAAGAAGCTTGTGATCCTTATTTGGATCCCCGAAACGAATTCTTAAGTGTTTTGAAAATTTATCCCATGTTTTATATTTCTTTTTGTAAGTGAAATACCATCGACGTGCTTCCCCAGTGAAGAGAATGTACGCCTGGTCCAAAAATCGATCGTTTGGGATACGTTCTGCCATCATCAACTCATTGACTTGGAACACAAAATCGGAGACGTCCATTCCTTGCGGATCGCCGCTAAATTGGATGCCCCATCTGTCTAGGCGGTAATGCGAAATGCGCTCTTCTCGGCGGTGTCTATGCATCACCACTTCAGGCACGCTATCGGAACTCGAATCTGTACTAGATTCGGTGGACATCAAGCTACTAAGGGAGTCTAAAGACGAACTCTCGTCAGACGTTGATTCGTAAGTTTTTCTCTTTTTTAATTTTTTCTTTTTTCCCCCTTTAGATTCTTGCATACTTTCTAAACTGTCCTTAGATTCCTTACTTTTCTTTTCCCGACTGCCAAAACGTGTTTCTTGTTTCTGCTTTTCGTTTTCCCCTTTTTGAATCTGTTTTTCCATTTTTCCTTGATAACCGCTAATTTCCAAATTTCCTATATTCGGCAAATTCGTAAAAAAATTGCCTATTGTTTGCTTTGAGTTTCTTTTACCTCCCGATTCTTTAGCTTCTTTCTTGATATTCTTTGCAAAGCTACTTTGAAACTTCAGACTTTCGTCCATTTCCGATCGTTTCTCGGTTTTGGGAGAAGCCTCCTCCGAAACTCCTATTTCTGATTCTGATTCACTTAGATTCATTAGCTTTGTTGCCGTGCTCCTATAAATTTGAGTTAATTCTTTGATTTTCCTCAACAGTTCTACTTTTTGCTCTTCTTCCGCTAAATCCTGTACCGTCGTTCTAAAAATTCGTTCGCGCCAATGGCGAAGTTGGGTAATCCATTTCACTTGAATGTTAACTTTCAAACCTTCCTCAATTTCTTTCAACTTTCTCCAGGCTGATGGAGCCTCTTCTTTCATGGGAATTTTCAAAGCTGTTTTCGGTGGGATGTTTTGCTCTTCCACCAATATCTTTTCTAATCGTTCGCGCTTTTGTTTTTCTGATTCGTTATATAATTCCTTTCTTAATGTCAGTTCGTAATTCAGTTCTTCTTCACTCAAATCTGCTGAATTTATCAGCGAACTTCCTCTCATTTTACAAGCCATTTTTCTAATTCTGTTCGTTTTCTCTATTTTCAGGTAACCGATACTTCGTACTACTCGTTTATATAAGTATTGTACAATAACCAAAGGCCAAAATCCACCAAAAATATAATTAAATAATTTTCAAAAATAATTCTTATCCTTTTAGAAATACCCTTCACCAATTTCCCCTTAAAACTCTAATAAATAATATTGCAAAAAGTACTAAATAATGTCGAAGAAAAATAATCATAAAAAAATATTATAGAAAAAAAATACTATCATAAAGTGCTCGAAACCAACTTACTAATAATCTATCCTACTTTTCTAACTCTAATTATCTATCAACATGTACGTTTGAGAAATTAATATGAGTGAAACTTTCGATGTAAAATTTCAGTTTCTAACTCCAAGAAAAGGATGAGTTCTTGAAAGTTGGGCGCCAATGTAAGGAGGATTCTTGTAGGGTCTCCAAATACCCAGCTTTAGCGCCAGACGATCACTCGTCTGCCGGGATTACGGATCAGTTTGCCCAGGCTAGCACGTTTTCCTAACCCTACGTCAGAATCCCCTCCAAAACTGCAATTCCCGAACTCCAAAGTACCAAATCCTTTCGCCTCCTGATTTCTTCAAATTCGAATAAATTACTAAATTCTTTACTTTTCACCTCCTCTTTCTATTTCGAAAATTTCAACCGTTTCGTTTAAACCAAACTAAATTGCAGCGAAAAGTAACTATTGCCACCAATCTCTGTTTCCGGGCAAATTAGCGAATTTAAATTTAATTTTGTTTAATTTCCCTTTTTATTTTCCGATCTCCCTTTTCTCTCCTAGCTTCTTCTACCTCTCTGAGATACTATCAGTGGATCTCCCGGAGCGAACTCGCTTGCCAACGGGATCGATCGGGCTGATAATATCTCCAAGGGTCGTTTGTGACGTCACTATTTTCCTAACCACTCTTTCTCGCGTGAGTCGTCCTATCGTGTATTCTCCCACCCTACTGAACAATTTTACTCCCTACTAATGTCAATGTTGGGGGTGGTGTGGTGCTAAATTGATGTTTCCAGGGTACTCACAGCTTTAATCCAGGGTTTTCCGATGGGCGGCTATTTTCCAGGGGACGCCCAGTGAGCGACACGAGGCTGCGAGATGGTGGCGTAACCTCGGCTCTGCTGGGGGCCACGGCAAACGGTAGCGACAAAAATGAGCAGCGATAGCAACCGCGTGGTACAACAGTAACGGGTTGGCTTCTTCACACGTTCAAGATCGGGACTGCAATTCCGCGTGAGCCGAGCGGATCGCACTGGCGGTTGGAGTCTTTCCCCACGTAGATCACTCGTAATCCTGGCAACCACCTTAAGGGCGAGTGGTGCTTACGAGGTCGAGATATTTTCCACAACCGATGACAACCGCTCTCTGAATGCACCTATAGAGGTACGCAACCTCAAAGCGATAGGTGCACCCAGGGGATCCGCCGAGTCCACCGATCGAACCAGATTCGTCCACCGACGAATCGTGTTTCTCCTGACGAATTCCCAATGCACGGGACTGCTCACGTGGTCGCTGCGAACAACTTTTGTCTTGGCTTATAAAGCCCACTATTGTCCCGACTCACGACTTAGCTTTATCTATATTACTCGCTACTATTTTAGTTAAGCACTTGACTCACGACTTTATCTTTAATAAATTAAACTCAGCGAATTTTTAAATGATTTAACGAGGAGTTGCACTTCGCTACACTTTATTTTGACTTGTTAACATCTCGACGGTCTAAGTGGGAAAGAACCGCCTTGATGTTACCCAGACTCATCTAGCCTGTAAGTTTTCTTATTCCTGATCTTATTCTTATTTTTATTTCTTATCCTAGATTGTGTTTCCGGTTTCTTGAAAACCCATTCTTATTTCTAGTTTTCTGTCATCCATAGGTGACTGTAATCCCCTACACGAAAGAATTTCCACCCATAACCCTCAATCGTCAGTTGATAGTTCTTTCTATTGGTTCGAGCACTGGTGGCATACTTAAAGGCTAATGTCCATATGTACTAACGTTACTTATGTAATGACTCATTACAAATGTTCCACCGACTTCCAAGCTAAAATATACACAGAATTAGTGTTCAAAGTGTCCTCTACAAGATCGAACAGGTTTTAGCTGCAACTACCTGCAACTCTGCAAGATATTTCAATATTTGTAGATCAACGTCAAACACTGATAAACCGTCAGATTTCCGTTGATTCTACTATACTATTATATCCCTGTTAAAAGAAACCACTGTTTATGTGTTTATGAAGCTTTGAGCTATTACTGTTCAAAATTGAACTCAAAGCGAATTTATTTCATATAGCGAGTAAACATTTTTTTTTAATTAATAAACTTAATACCGGCTGCCGTTTTTTCCGTTTCCCGGGTTGATAATAATGACGAATAATCATTGATAACGGTTTTCCTGCTGGAAATTCGTTTCGTGGATCTAATTAAAAGGTTTTCAAAAATTACCCAACAAAAATAGAACGTCGAGCTGCAGACTTTGTCTCAAATTATGCCACGGAAAATTATTATTTACTTTTCCGTTACGGCTGAGAATGGTAAAAAAGGCTTAAGTATTACTTGAACACTAACTCTGTACACAGATATAGATCTGTTAGTGCCCAAGTACAGCAAAGTTTCGTTAATTGGTGGTTCGTTAATTGGGCGGTTCGTTAATTGGGTGTTCGCTAATTGGGCTATGTGACAACTTGAATGTCAAAATTGTATGGAATTTTCGAGTTTAGAAATTTCTAACAACTGTCAGTCGGCCCAATTAGCGAATCAGCTAGAGTGCAGTCGTGGCCCAATTAACGAATTCAGGCTGTATATTTTGCTTAGAAATGCTTAAACCACAGAGAACAGACTACCAAGTAATTGACAAAAAGTGTGTAAAAGGTTTTTATGTAATCTACGAGTAATCCTTCAATAGAGCACCCCTCGAGCAGTAAGTGGCAAACTAAATCTTGATGTCGCTGCCATCGCTGCTATGTAACTCCAGCACAAAGAAATATTGATAAAGGTACATGGATATTTTTTTATGCGTTTGGCAAACTACTTCTGGAGGGCGCTGCCGACAGATTTTACACACAAAAAACCGATTACTTCCCTCGAGCCTGTTAATCTGTTCTTTGTGCTTAAACGTCTTTCATAAACATAGCTTTCCAAGCTTTCATGCACTGAAGAAAAACTTTTCGATTAGGGATACTGCAACCAATCTTCGAGTGCTGCTTAATCTAACACTGGATGGCATTGCTGAATTTATCAAAGTATTTCTAGTACAAATGCCGCTTTCACAAACAACTTTGGTAGTTATATAGCCGACGGTAACCCATATAATGATGAAAATTTTTGCAATGCTTGCGTAAAAATTTGGCGTTTGGGAAATTTTTGTCATTATGTAAATATTTTGAGACATTTAAGCAAATACTAGCTTCGATTATCACAAACTACTTTTGACGTAGGACTACGTCTTTGTTTACTATACTGGGACTGGGTAGCACTTTGTGAAAACGAAAATAGAAGTGTAACGTTTGAATGAAAGATTTCAAATGGTAATAACTACTAAACTACTGAACGAAAATGAACAATTTATATGTCGTTGGATAGATAAAATGACCAGCAATTTTATGGAAGGAGTAAGAAGCAATTTTATGGAGGGCATAAGAGGGGGGCTCCTATACAAATGAAACACAAATTTCCTCTAATTATTACTTCTAGAAACTCTAGAACTAATCAAGCAAATAGAACTAAACTTGGCATGTGGAGTTTCAGAAGGCGAGAATTTTTTCTATGGTGAATTAAGATCCCTTCCCTCTTTAGGTGGGAGGGGGGGGGGCTCCCATAAAAATGAAACACAAATTTCCTAATAACTCGGGAACTAATCGAGTAAATGGAACCAAATTTGGCATGTGGAGGTTATTGGAGGCATGAATTTATTTTATGATGGTTTGTGACCCCTCACCCCTGTGGTAGGATAAGGACTTGCATATATGAGATGAAAAATAAAAGAGAAATTTTTGCGTATGTGCCATATTTTCTGCTATGTAACAAGCGGAAAGCTGTGAAAATAAACTAGTAAAACCTCCAGGAGCAAGAGACAGTGAATCGATGCCGCTAACTTACGTGCCTGTTGCCATTCATGTCAAAAGAAAAGGCACGTCATATTTGCGATGAACGTGCTTTGGCTTTAATGTTATTTGTAACCAATGGCCCTTTTGAAGGCCACAAGCGAGTTAAAGTAAGATTATTGAAACATGCCAAGCTACGCATAATCACATTTAATCCAATAATCTGTGGGCTGGCCATTCATTACTATTTCAACCTTTAGGATGCACACAAGTGATTTTTAAAAGAAATCTGTATGCCTCAATTGAAAGCCACCATTGTATTCAATGAAGAATTGAATGTGAATATTTCGAATATTTCACTTAAACAATGGCACTCACCGATTCTTATAAACATACATATGCCAGAAATGCAGTTTACATTAGTCTTTGGTCTAATGTTCTGATATAGCCCTACGTCACCCTTTCGTACAACCCTTAGGGCTGTATACCTTGTAGTTTTTTCATTACACTAGCTTGATAAAATGTCTAAAACTAGCAGTTTTGATTTTTGTCCCGCAGTCCCAAACGATCAACGCACTGTGCGACGTTACGTCATTAGTTACGTCATTTCTTTTATAAAATTGTAAAATTGTGCAAAATCAATAAAAAATACCAGATTTAATTTACCTATTGGTGAAAGGAACTTTCGTTAT